>NC_072373.2:230792500-230802500 GCF_028885625.2 Pongo pygmaeus | reverse complement strand
TAACCCTAACCCTAACCCTAACCCTAACCCTAACCCTAACCCTAACCCTAACCCTAACCCTAACCCTAACCCTAACCCTAACCCTAACCCTAACCCTAACCCTAACCCTAACCCTAACCCTAACCCTAACCCTAACCCTAACCCTAACCCTAACCCTAACCCTAACCCTAACCCTAACCCTAACCCTAACCCTAACCCTAACCCTAACCCTAACCCTAACCCTAACCCTAACCCTAACCCTAACCCTAACCCTAACCCTAACCCTAACCCTAACCCTAACCCTAACCCTAACCCTAACCCTAACCCTAACCCTAACCCTAACCCTAACCCTAACCCTAACCCTAACCCTAACCCTAACCCTAACCCTAACCCTAACCCTAACCCTAACCCTAACCCTAACCCTAACCCTAACCCTAACCCTAACCCTAACCCTAACCCTAACCCTAACCCTAACCCTAACCCTAACCCTAACCCTAACCCTAACCCTAACCCTAACCCTAACCCTAACCCTAACCCTAACCCTAACCCTAACCCTAACCCTAACCCTAACCCTAACCCTAACCCTAACCCTAACCCTAACCCTAACCCTAACCCTAACCCTAACCCTAACCCTAACCCTAACCCTAACCCTAACCCTAACCCTAACCCTAACCCTAACCCTAACCCTAACCCTAACCCTAACCCTAACCCTAACCCTAACCCTAACCCTAACCCTAACCCTAACCCTAACCCTAACCCTAACCCTAACCCTAACCCTAACCCTAACCCTAACCCTAACCCTAACCCTAACCCTAACCCTAACCCTAACCCTAACCCTAACCCTAACCCTAACCCTAACCCTAACCCTAACCCTAACCCTAACCCTAACCCTAACCCTAACCCTAACCCTAACCCTAACCCTAACCCTAACCCTAACCCTAACCCTAACCCTAACCCTAACCCTAACCCTAACCCTAACCCTAACCCTAACCCTAACCCTAACCCTAACCCTAACCCTAACCCTAACCCTAACCCTAACCCTAACCCTAACCCTAACCCTAACCCTAACCCTAACCCTAACCCTAACCCTAACCCTAACCCTAACCCTAACCCTAACCCTAACCCTAACCCTAACCCTAACCCTAACCCTAACCCTAACCCTAACCCTAACCCTAACCCTAACCCTAACCCTAACCCTAACCCTAACCCTAACCCTAACCCTAACCCTAACCCTAACCCTAACCCTAACCCTAACCCTAACCCTAACCCTAACCCTAACCCTAACCCTAACCCTAACCCTAACCCTAACCCTAACCCTAACCCTAACCCTAACCCTAACCCTAACCCTAACCCTAACCCTAACCCTAACCCTAACCCTAACCCTAACCCTAACCCTAACCCTAACCCTAACCCTAACCCTAACCCTAACCCTAACCCTAACCCTAACCCTAACCCTAACCCTAACCCTAACCCTAACCCTAACCCTAACCCTAACCCTAACCCTAACCCTAACCCTAACCCTAACCCTAACCCTAACCCTAACCCTAACCCTAACCCTAACCCTAACCCTAACCCTAACCCTAACCCTAACCCTAACCCTAACCCTAACCCTAACCCTAACCCTAACCCTAACCCTAACCCTAACCCTAACCCTAACCCTAACCCTAACCCTAACCCTAACCCTAACCCTAACCCTAACCCTAACCCTAACCCTAACCCTAACCCTAACCCTAACCCTAACCCTAACCCTAACCCTAACCCTAACCCTAACCCTAACCCTAACCCTAACCCTAACCCTAACCCTAACCCTAACCCTAACCCTAACCCTAACCCTAACCCTAACCCTAACCCTAACCCTAACCCTAACCCTAACCCTAACCCTAACCCTAACCCTAACCCTAACCCTAACCCTAACCCTAACCCTAACCCTAACCCTAACCCTAACCCTAACCCTAACCCTAACCCTAACCCTAACCCTAACCCTAACCCTAACCCTAACCCTAACCCTAACCCTAACCCTAACCCTAACCCTAACCCTAACCCTAACCCTAACCCTAACCCTAACCCTAACCCTAACCCTAACCCTAACCCTAACCCTAACCCTAACCCTAACCCTAACCCTAACCCTAACCCTAACCCTAACCCTAACCCTAACCCTAACCCTAACCCTAACCCTAACCCTAACCCTAACCCTAACCCTAACCCTAACCCTAACCCTAACCCTAACCCTAACCCTAACCCTAACCCTAACCCTAACCCTAACCCTAACCCTAACCCTAACCCTAACCCTAACCCTAACCCTAACCCTAACCCTAACCCTAACCCTAACCCTAACCCTAACCCTAACCCTAACCCTAACCCTAACCCTAACCCTAACCCTAACCCTAACCCTAACCCTAACCCTAACCCTAACCCTAACCCTAACCCTAACCCTAACCCTAACCCTAACCCTAACCCTAACCCTAACCCTAACCCTAACCCTAACCCTAACCCTAACCCTAACCCTAACCCTAACCCTAACCCTAACCCTAACCCTAACCCTAACCCTAACCCTAACCCTAACCCTAACCCTAACCCTAACCCTAACCCTAACCCTAACCCTAACCCTAACCCTAACCCTAACCCTAACCCTAACCCTAACCCTAACCCTAACCCTAACCCTAACCCTAACCCTAACCCTAACCTAACCCTAACCCTAACCCTAACCCTAACCCTAACCCTAACCCTAACCCTAACCCTAACCCTAACCCTAACCCTAACCCTAACCCTAACCCTAACCCTAACCCTAACCCTAACCCTAACCCTAACCCTAACCCTAACCCTAACCCTAACCCTAACCCTAACCCTAACCCTAACCCTAACCCTAACCCTAACCCTAACCCTAACCCTAACCCTAACCCTAACCCTAACCCTAACCCTAACCCTAACCCTAACCCTAACCCTAACCCTAACCCTAACCCTAACCCTAACCCTAACCCTAACCCTAACCCTAACCCTAACCCTAACCCTAACCCTAACCCTAACCCTAACCCTAACCCTAACCCTAACCCTAACCCTAACCCTAACCCTAACCCTAACCCTAACCCTAACCCTAACCCTAACCCTAACCCTAACCCTAACCCTAACCCTAACCCTAACCCTAACCCTAACCCTAACCCTAACCCTAACCCTAACCCTAACCCTAACCCTAACCCTAACCCTAACCCTAACCCTAACCCTAACCCTAACCCTAACCCTAACCCTAACCCTAACCCTAACCCTAACCCTAACCCTAACCCTAACCCTAACCCTAACCCTAACCCTAACCCTAACCCTAACCCTAACCCTAACCCTAACCCTAACCCTAACCCTAACCCTAACCCTAACCCTAACCCTAACCCTAACCCTAACCCTAACCCTAACCCTAACCCTAACCCTAACCCTAACCCTAACCCTAACCCTAACCCTAACCCTAACCCTAACCCTAACCCTAACCCTAACCCTAACCCTAACCCTAACCCTAACCCTAACCCTAACCCTAACCCTAACCCTAACCCTAACCCTAACCCTAACCCTAACCCTAACCCTAACCCTAACCCTAACCCTAACCCTAACCCTAACCCTAACCCTAACCCTAACCCTAACCCTAACCCTAACCCTAACCCTAACCCTAACCCTAACCCTAACCCTAACCCTAACCCTAACCCTAACCCTAACCCTAACCCTAACCCTAACCCTAACCCTAACCCTAACCCTAACCCTAACCCTAACCCTAACCCTAACCCTAACCCTAACCCTAACCCTAACCCTAACCCTAACCCTAACCCTAACCCTAACCCTAACCCTAACCCTAACCCTAACCCTAACCCTAACCCTAACCCTAACCCTAACCCTAACCCTAACCCTAACCCTAACCCTAACCCTAACCCTAACCCTAACCCTAACCCTAACCCTAACCCTAACCCTAACCCTAACCCTAACCCTAACCCTAACCCTAACCCTAACCCTAACCCTAACCCTAACCCTAACCCTAACCCTAACCCTAACCCTAACCCTAACCCTAACCCTAACCCTAACCCTAACCCTAACCCTAACCCTAACCCTAACCCTAACCCTAACCCTAACCCTAACCCTAACCCTAACCCTAACCCTAACCCTAACCCTAACCCTAACCCTAACCCTAACCCTAACCCTAACCCTAACCCTAACCCTAACCCTAACCCTAACCCTAACCCTAACCCTAACCCTAACCCTAACCCTAACCCTAACCCTAACCCTAACCCTAACCCTAACCCTAACCCTAACCCTAACCCTAACCCTAACCCTAACCCTAACCCTAACCCTAACCCTAACCCTAACCCTAACCCTAACCCTAACCCTAACCCTAACCCTAACCCTAACCCTAACCCTAACCCTAACCCTAACCCTAACCCTAACCCTAACCCTAACCCTAACCCTAACCCTAACCCTAACCCTAACCCTAACCCTAACCCTAACCCTAACCTAACCCTAACCCTAACCCTAACCCTAACCCTAACCCTAACCCTAACCCTAACCCTAACCCTAACCCTAACCCTAACCCTAACCCTAACCCTAACCCTAACCCTAACCCTAACCCTAACCCTAACCCTAACCCTAACCCTAACCCTAACCCTAACCCTAACCCTAACCCTAACCCTAACCCTAACCCTAACCCTAACCCTAACCCTAACCCTAACCCTAACCCTAACCCTAACCCTAACCCTAACCCTAACCCTAACCCTAACCCTAACCCTAACCCTAACCCTAACCCTAACCCTAACCCTAACCCTAACCCTAACCCTAACCCTAACCCTAACCCTAACCCTAACCCTAACCCTAACCCTAACCCTAACCCTAACCCTAACCCTAACCCTAACCCTAACCCTAACCCTAACCCTAACCCTAACCCTAACCCTAACCCTAACCCTAACCCTAACCCTAACCCTAACCCTAACCCTAACCCTAACCCTAACCCTAACCCTAACCCTAACCCTAACCCTAACCCTAACCCTAACCCTAACCCTAACCCTAACCCTAACCCTAACCCTAACCCTAACCCTAACCCTAACCCTAACCCTAACCCTAACCCTAACCCTAACCCTAACCCTAACCCTAACCCTAACCCTAACCCTAACCCTAACCCTAACCCTAACCCTAACCCTAACCCTAACCCTAACCCTAACCCTAACCCTAACCCTAACCCTAACCCTAACCCTAACCCTAACCCTAACCCTAACCCTAACCCTAACCCTAACCCTAACCCTAACCCTAACCCTAACCCTAACCCTAACCCTAACCCTAACCCTAACCCTAACCCTAACCCTAACCCTAACCCTAACCCTAACCCTAACCCTAACCCTAACCCTAACCCTAACCCTAACCCTAACCCTAACCCTAACCCTAACCCTAACCCTAACCCTAACCCTAACCCTAACCCTAACCCTAACCCTAACCCTAACCCTAACCCTAACCCTAACCCTAACCCTAACCCTAACCCTAACCCTAACCCTAACCCTAACCCTAACCCTAACCCTAACCCTAACCCTAACCCTAACCCTAACCCTAACCCTAACCCTAACCCTAACCTAACCCTAACCCTAACCCTAACCCTAACCCTAACCCTAACCCTAACCCTAACCCTAACCCTAACCCTAACCCTAACCCTAACCCTAACCCTAACCCTAACCCTAACCCTAACCCTAACCCTAACCCTAACCCTAACCCTAACCCTAACCCTAACCCTAACCCTAACCCTAACCCTAACCCTAACCCTAACCCTAACCCTAACCCTAACCCTAACCCTAACCCTAACCCTAACCCTAACCCTAACCCTAACCCTAACCCTAACCCTAACCCTAACCCTAACCCTAACCCTAACCCTAACCCTAACCCTAACCCTAACCCTAACCCTAACCCTAACCCTAACCCTAACCCTAACCCTAACCCTAACCCTAACCCTAACCCTAACCCTAACCCTAACCCTAACCCTAACCCTAACCCTAACCCTAACCCTAACCCTAACCCTAACCCTAACCCTAACCCTAACCCTAACCCTAACCCTAACCCTAACCCTAACCCTAACCCTAACCCTAACCCTAACCCTAACCCTAACCCTAACCCTAACCCTAACCCTAACCCTAACCCTAACCCTAACCCTAACCCTAACCCTAACCCTAACCCTAACCCTAACCCTAACCCTAACCCTAACCCTAACCCTAACCCTAACCCTAACCCTAACCCTAACCCTAACCCTAACCCTAACCCTAACCCTAACCCTAACCCTAACCCTAACCCTAACCCTAACCCTAACCCTAACCCTAACCCTAACCCTAACCCTAACCCTAACCCTAACCCTAACCCTAACCCTAACCCTAACCCTAACCCTAACCCTAACCCTAACCCTAACCCTAACCCTAACCCTAACCCTAACCCTAACCCTAACCCTAACCCTAACCCTAACCCTAACCCTAACCCTAACCCTAACCCTAACCCTAACCCTAACCCTAACCCTAACCCTAACCCTAACCCTAACCCTAACCCTAACCCTAACCCTAACCCTAACCCTAACCCTAACCCTAACCCTAACCCTAACCCTAACCCTAACCCTAACCCTAACCCTAACCCTAACCCTAACCCTAACCCTAACCCTAACCCTAACCCTAACCCTAACCCTAACCCTAACCCTAACCCTAACCCTAACCCTAACCCTAACCCTAACCCTAACCCTAACCCTAACCCTAACCCTAACCCTAACCCTAACCCTAACCCTAACCCTAACCCTAACCCTAACCCTAACCCTAACCCTAACCCTAACCCTAACCCTAACCCTAACCCTAACCCTAACCCTAACCCTAACCCTAACCCTAACCCTAACCCTAACCCTAACCCTAACCCTAACCCTAACCCTAACCCTAACCCTAACCCTAACCCTAACCCTAACCCTAACCCTAACCCTAACCCTAACCCTAACCCTAACCCTAACCCTAACCCTAACCCTAACCCTAACCCTAACCCTAACCCTAACCCTAACCCTAACCCTAACCCTAACCCTAACCCTAACCCTAACCCTAACCCTAACCCTAACCCTAACCCTAACCCTAACCCTAACCCTAACCCTAACCCTAACCCTAACCCTAACCCTAACCCTAACCCTAACCCTAACCCTAACCCTAACCCTAACCCTAACCCTAACCCTAACCCTAACCCTAACCCTAACCCTAACCCTAACCCTAACCCTAACCCTAACCCTAACCCTAACCCTAACCCTAACCCTAACCCTAACCCTAACCCTAACCCTAACCCTAACCCTAACCCTAACCCTAACCCTAACCCTAACCCTAACCCTAACCCTAACCCTAACCCTAACCCTAACCCTAACCCTAACCCTAACCCTAACCCTAACCCTAACCCTAACCCTAACCCTAACCCTAACCCTAACCCTAACCCTAACCCTAACCCTAACCCTAACCCTAACCCTAACCCTAACCCTAACCCTAACCCTAACCCTAACCCTAACCCTAACCCTAACCCTAACCCTAACCCTAACCCTAACCCTAACCCTAACCCTAACCCTAACCCTAACCCTAACCCTAACCCTAACCCTAACCCTAACCCTAACCCTAACCCTAACCCTAACCCTAACCCTAACCCTAACCCTAACCCTAACCCTAACCCTAACCCTAACCCTAACCCTAACCCTAACCCTAACCCTAACCCTAACCCTAACCCTAACCCTAACCCTAACCCTAACCCTAACCCTAACCCTAACCCTAACCCTAACCCTAACCCTAACCCTAACCCTAACCCTAACCCTAACCCTAACCCTAACCCTAACCCTAACCCTAACCCTAACCCTAACCCTAACCCTAACCCTAACCCTAACCCTAACCCTAACCCTAACCCTAACCCTAACCCTAACCCTAACCCTAACCCTAACCCTAACCCTAACCCTAACCCTAACCCTAACCCTAACCCTAACCCTAACCCTAACCCTAACCCTAACCCTAACCCTAACCCTAACCCTAACCCTAACCCTAACCCTAACCCTAACCCTAACCCTAACCCTAACCCTAACCCTAACCCTAACCCTAACCCTAACCCTAACCCTAACCCTAACCCTAACCCTAACCCTAACCCTAACCCTAACCCTAACCCTAACCCTAACCCTAACCCTAACCCTAACCCTAACCCTAACCCTAACCCTAACCCTAACCCTAACCCTAACCCTAACCCTAACCCTAACCCTAACCCTAACCCTAACCCTAACCCTAACCCTAACCCTAACCCTAACCCTAACCCTAACCCTAACCCTAACCCTAACCCTAACCCTAACCCTAACCCTAACCCTAACCCTAACCCTAACCCTAACCCTAACCCTAACCCTAACCCTAACCCTAACCCTAACCCTAACCCTAACCCTAACCCTAACCCTAACCCTAACCCTAACCCTAACCCTAACCCTAACCCTAACCCTAACCCTAACCCTAACCCTAACCCTAACCCTAACCCTAACCCTAACCCTAACCCTAACCCTAACCCTAACCCTAACCCTAACCCTAACCCTAACCCTAACCCTAACCCTAACCCTAACCCTAACCCTAACCCTAACCCTAACCCTAACCCTAACCCTAACCCTAACCCTAACCCTAACCCTAACCCTAACCCTAACCCTAACCCTAACCCTAACCCTAACCCTAACCCTAACCCTAACCCTAACCCTAACCCTAACCCTAACCCTAACCCTAACCCTAACCCTAACCCTAACCCTAACCCTAACCCTAACCCTAACCCTAACCCTAACCCTAACCCTAACCCTAACCCTAACCCTAACCCTAACCCTAACCCTAACCCTAACCCTAACCCTAACCCTAACCCTAACCCTAACCCTAACCCTAACCCTAACCCTAACCCTAACCCTAACCCTAACCCTAACCCTAACCCTAACCCTAACCCTAACCCTAACCCTAACCCTAACCCTAACCCTAACCCTAACCCTAACCCTAACCCTAACCCTAACCCTAACCCTAACCCTAACCCTAACCCTAACCCTAACCCTAACCCTAACCCTAACCCTAACCCTAACCCTAACCCTAACCCTAACCCTAACCCTAACCCTAACCCTAACCCTAACCCTAACCCTAACCCTAACCCTAACCCTAACCCTAACCCTAACCCTAACCCTAACCCTAACCCTAACCCTAACCCTAACCCTAACCCTAACCCTAACCCTAACCCTAACCCTAACCCTAACCCTAACCCTAACCCTAACCCTAACCCTAACCCTAACCCTAACCCTAACCCTAACCCTAACCCTAACCCTAACCCTAACCCTAACCCTAACCCTAACCCTAACCCTAACCCTAACCCTAACCCTAACCCTAACCCTAACCCTAACCCTAACCCTAACCCTAACCCTAACCCTAACCCTAACCCTAACCCTAACCCTAACCCTAACCCTAACCCTAACCCTAACCCTAACCCTAACCCTAACCCTAACCCTAACCCTAACCCTAACCCTAACCCTAACCCTAACCCTAACCCTAACCCTAACCCTAACCCTAACCCTAACCCTAACCCTAACCCTAACCCTAACCCTAACCCTAACCCTAACCCTAACCCTAACCCTAACCCTAACCCTAACCCTAACCCTAACCCTAACCCTAACCCTAACCCTAACCCTAACCCTAACCCTAACCCTAACCCTAACCCTAACCCTAACCCTAACCCTAACCCTAACCCTAACCCTAACCCTAACCCTAACCCTAACCCTAACCCTAACCCTAACCCTAACCCTAACCCTAACCCTAACCCTAACCCTAACCCTAACCCTAACCCTAACCCTAACCCTAACCCTAACCCTAACCCTAACCCTAACCCTAACCCTAACCCTAACCCTAACCCTAACCCTAACCCTAACCCTAACCCTAACCCTAACCCTAACCCTAACCCTAACCCTAACCCTAACCCTAACCCTAACCCTAACCCTAACCCTAACCCTAACCCTAACCCTAACCCTAACCCT